>NW_012284234.1:0-3125 GCF_000151885.1 Dipodomys ordii
TCATGCATTGAATTTGTTGATAGCCTTGGAAGTATATCCATTTTCACGATGTTGATCCTTCTAATCCAGGAGCATGGGAGGTTTTGCCACTTTCTAAGTTCTGCTTTGATTTCCTTTTTCAGGTTTTTAAAGTTTTCATCATAGAGGTCCTTCACTTCTTTGGTTAAGTTAATTCCTAGGTATTTTTTTGGGGGGGAGACTATTACGAAGGGAGTTGCTTTCCTGATTTCAGCTCCACTTTTCTCATTGTTAGCATACAGAAAAGCCATTGATTTTTGAGGGTTAATTTTATAGCCTGCTACTTTTTTGTATCAGCTTGGGTAATTTGGGAGTGGAGTCTGTGGGATTCTTTAAATACAAGGTCATGTCATCTGAAAAAAGGGAGAGTTTTATTCCATCTTTCCCTATTTGGATCCCATTTATGTTTGCATCGTGTCTTATTGCTGAAGCTAGACATTCTAGTACTAATTTGAAGAGAAGTGGAAAGAGTGGACATCCTTATCTCCTTCCTGATTTAAGAGGGAATGGCTTTACTTTTTCACCATTAAGTATAATGCTGGCTGTAGGTTTGTCATACACAGCGTTTGTTGTATTGATAAATTTCCCCTGGATTCCTAATTTTTCCAGAGCATTCATCATGAAGGGGTGCCTCATCTAAATTCTGATTGATGCTTGTTGATGAGGTTGGACAGTTGCTATAGCCCAACAGGCTGAAAGGAACCTATTATAGATACTCTTCATGGATGTAAAAGGAAAGTTAACCGACTGGTACTCCCAGATGTAAGATGATGTATTTCATTCCTTCCAAAGTGTTGGGGAATTTTAACCCAAGATTCAGAACTAACATATTGTCTACATAAGCTTTCCCAAATGATATGTACAGGAGTTTTTTGTTCACACAAATAAAACACTACTTGTTCAGTTAAAACTGCAAAGAAACAGGTAAAATGTGTGGGCCTATCTCTGCTCAGCAATAGGATTTAGAACCACTGCATGCCCAGCATCATCCTTTAGAGTAGATTGTTTCTGTCAAGTAGGAGATTTCAGAGAAATGGGAGCTGGGTCTTCACTCCCTTAGTCCCTAATGCAGGTGGGTGATTGTGAAGTTTCTTAAAGTAGGGACTGGTCCCTTAGTCCTTTTGATGTTCCTGCCTCTTGTTTTCCACTCTGGTTTGTTATGTGTGGGTGTAGTTTTTATTTGAGAGGTCATTCCTGTCAGGAAGGGGTTTAGCCTGTTATGAAAATAGACTGTTCACTGAGATTAGAATGGATCCTCTTCTTTCAGTTTGAAGCAAATATAGCACATCCGTGTTTCCAAATACCTGTTTCTAAGTTGTCTTCACCAGATCCCTATTCCTTCCTGCCTCAGCAGCACTTCCATCCTCTGCTTTGTGCTTTCCGTTCAGGTGGGGAGGCTGCTGGCACCTGTCTTAGGTGGGAAGTGAAGAGAGGGCAGAGTAGGTCACAGATTCACTCATTGAGATGGGATGGGGGTCAATCCATTTCTTCTACCTGCATGTTATAATTGTATGACATAGTTTGTTCCATAAGAATATCCTGCTTTTGTCTCTGGAAGGATTTTCTTATCAAGGTGCAAGGCAGTGTGTTTTACACTGGCACGTATGAGACATGGCTTGGGATCATGGATGAAGACAGTGAAGAGGAGAAAATCATTCTGGCCCAGAGGTAGGATGCAGGAAATGAGTCTTTTTTGGGTAGCACTCAAAAATCAAAATTTTACACTCTTAGGGAAAAGTAGCCTCATGGAGTATATAGTTTGAGGTGCTGAAATAATTGTGAGTGTGGTAAAATTTTTATTTGGTCACATGCATGCAGGACTTCACAGAGACAGGCAATTGTACTCTGTATGTGAATGAGTTTTTTCCTATGCTATTGTTTTCATGGCATCTTTCCCATGTACACATAAGGAAAGTCAACACTGATGGATAGCAGATTATACTGATGGACCCATGTAGCGAGGCCATGATCTCAGCTTGGTCAAATACTTACATAAACATCAAAGTCTATATCACTTAAATGAAAGTGTTTGTATTCATTCTTTCTTTGAATGAGTCTCTCATTCCAAGAGGGGATGTGATCACTAAACCTGACTTCATAATTGCCATTTCAGAAATCATTGAGCTGTTTAAATTTTCAGGAAAATTTTTGTTGAGTACAATGTGAACCAATGCAGAATTTATTTTTAAAATACTATCATTCTATTGATTTAAATACATCTGTCCAAAGATGTGTAGTGTAGTCATCTCAAGAATATATTTTATGTAGTAGTTTTAAGTATTTCCCTCCCTTGTTATACTTTCAACTAGTTCAGTCCAACATATAGAAAGGCACTTTGTGTATTTAGAATCTTACACAAGAAATTACTTATGTAATTACCTTTTTCTGAGTTCAGGCTTTTAGAAATGCTGCCCAGTGTCAACCAACTGCTGCTGAAACATCTCTTTGGAATGTTAAGCCAAATCCACCAGAATTCCTCCCTAAATCTGAAATCCTATGAGCTATCTGTGTACACAGCCACCAGCTTGATGCCCCCGCCCCCTGATGCCAGGGCAGGATGTGATCCTCAGCTCATAATAAAGGTAATGACCACTCCTAGCTCCATCCTGACAAGCAGAGTGGTGGTTGGAGAAGGAAAGTCATGTCTGACTGCCCAGGATTTAAGGACACAATGGACTGCAGGTCTTGGGAGCAAGAAGAGTTCACCCTATCTCTGGTGAGGTGTAAGAACATGTGCAGCAAGAAGAAAGCAGCAGTGTGGTCCTTTCTCTTTCCCTTCAGTATAGAAGAGTCTAGGCTGACCAAACCCTAGGGAAGAAAGGAGAATGACAATGGAGACAATGAGTCCAACCACCAAAGTTCAGCTGTCTTCTTGCCATTGTGGATCTGTGCTCTTGAGATGGTTTTCAAGTTAGTGTCTTCCTCTGTACAGTGGAGGCGGAGATCCTGCCCAGTGCTCTGCTCATGTCCAGACACTTCCCCTTAAGAAGGGGATTAAAGCATGAACCCTAGGGATTGTGTACTATGCATAGGCTCCCTTTGTCAGTTGTTTTTATTCAGAGACAGATTGTTCCCTGTTGCTAAGTCAGTCAGATTCCTGTTAGTAA
>NW_012284235.1:0-3156 GCF_000151885.1 Dipodomys ordii
AATCCTGTAACTGAGTGACCTTATGTTAAATGGAGTCTGTTTGTCAATGGAGAACCAAAGCTTCTGGTTGAAATATCTGAAGAAGGAGACAATAATCAATGGAAAAATTGAAAGAGAACTTTTTAGAATATGAGGATGTAAGAAAACTCTATACTTTAAATAAACACATCCTCTAATATTTTTATTTACTTTGATATTTCTTACTAGCCTATATGAATAGTTAAATGTAATATAATTGTCATGATTTTGCAGGTGAGTGTGGATATTGTGGTTTGAACAAATTAATAAAATTTATCATCTATTCTCTTCATTCTAAAAATTAACACTGTAGACATTCCACCATCTAAAATAGAATCTCCTCAAAACATCTAAACTAAGTTTGCTTGTCAAATTAGTATCTAAGAGAAACCTAACAGCAATCTTATTAAGGAGATCATTTAGGACATGATTAAGAAATGCGTTAAGAATGGGGCTGGGATGTAGTTCAGTGGCAAAGTGCTTGCCTAGCAAGGGCAATGCCCTGGGTTCAATCCCCAGTACCAAAAAAGAAAAAGACAAAAAATATATAATCAGGTGCTGGTGGCTCATTCCTGTAATCCTAACTCTTCAGGAGATATGAGGATTCAATTCAAAGCCAGAACACAAAAGAAAAGTCCATGAGACCCTTAATTCCAATTAACCACCAGAATCGGAGCTGTGGTTCAAAGTGGTAGAGATCTAGCCTTGAGCAAAATTGCTCAGGTACAGTGCCCAGTCCTGAGTTCAAGTCCCACAAGCAAAAGAAAAAAATTTTGGAGAATGTTCTTCATAGAGCATCTCACTCAAAATGTAGCTCTACACATTGTATGTTTACTTATACATCACATACATTGACTGATCTGCATTAACTTCAGAAACAAAGGTTGAGAGTTTGATTCAAGTATAAAGATTATTGGTATTCAAACCTGCTGTTTGCAATTTGACCATTGACTGCTGGTTGCCTTGGCATTGCTTCTAATTTAAGCTATTCAGGGGTCTGAAATCCAGACAATCATAGTTCAAAGCCAGTCTTGACAGGAAAGTCCATGATACTCTGTCACCAAAAGAACCAACTAAAAAGCCCGGCTGGAGTGCAATTTACATGGTAGGGTACACTGTGCAAATAAGCCAAGACAGTGAGGAGCATTGAGCTCAACCCTCAATATAAATAACACTCCCCCCACAATGCAATAATAATAGTAATAATTAATATATGACACTGGCATGCTGTAGTACAGTGTTCGTGCTGATTAACAGTCTCCAGTACAGTCTTATCCCAACCACCTCAACATAGATAAATAAACAAAAAAATAAACAAATAATATAAATCTAGCAGGCAGATTTTATAAGAGATTATATATTCCAGAAGTAATATATCCACAGCAAAATATGTACATTGTAACACTTAGGCAAAAATTATGGGAAAACAATGCAACAAGAGCAGAATGGAATTATGAGGATAAGTTATAAAACACAAAAAATTGAATGTGCACAAATACAACAGAGAGGGTGTTTAAAGGTGAGAATCACAGGGTAAACAACTGAAAATTTTTCAAATTTGGTCAGGAATATTAAGTCTCACCTGGAAGAACTAACTATAAACACCATAAAAGAAAATACATTAAAGCTATAGGTTGTTTTTCATAATCTAATAACTAATCTGCAAAGACAAATAGGGCATCCTAAAACGGGCAGTTTGAGGTGCACATTTATTTCAAAGGATAAATGTCATAATATCTCAAAGCACTTTTTAGACATGATAAAAATAGAGGAAAGACAATGGTTACAATTCTAACCTTCTATTGCCATCCTTAAAACTAAAATACATGTTCATATCAGGAAAAACAGAGAAACCATCACTAGCCAAATGTTAGTAAAAGCAGTTAAGGATTCAGGAGCAAAATTATTATCCAAGCAGAAAACAGAGAAGGGAAGAAAAGACAAGTAAGAAATTAAATTTAAAGAAAATTAATTGTATAAATTAATGATCACAATGTGTTTGCAAGCTGAAAATATATTTAAAGTTTTAAGACATCAACACAAGTTCCAAAACTCGAGACAATAAAATAGACCTAAATATTAAATGAAGCAAGCATGCTTCTAATTAAATTGTTAAAAATGTATACATGTTGCTAATTGACACTATATATTCTGACTTAGCAAATGTGTTCCTGAAAAAAATACTGGAAGAAAAAAATATTTTTAATGTAACGTTACATTTAGTTATTCAGGAATCATATAGGGAATTTTAATTATGGCCTCAAATCAATGGGAAACATCAAATATCAGAATGGTTAGATATCCTAAGATAATGTGTTCATACATCTATGTGAATGTATTTTTATTGTATATTTCTGAGTTTTTTTAAACTAAGACAAATGTCCTTAATTATAAACACATTTTATTAGTTTTGTCTAGTAGAATGCATGAAAATTTATTTTGAAATGAGTTATGTTTTTCAGGCAGCCTTCACAATGGCTTGTCCCTCTCTAGTCATAGCAGGGTATACTTATGAATCTGTTTATTTTATAGTCAGAGATCTTAACATGAATTGTTGAAAAGCCAATAGTCTGTCAAAGTCCATGTATCTAATTCAACATTCTCTGCACTATTTTAGCATATTTATTTCTGCTTTATTTTAGAGTAAATTGGTGCTCTAAGATTCCAATCTTTATAAACCAAGAATTGCCAATTATTTTCTTTTACAATTATAATCAAAGAATCAAAGCCTTTGTCAATCGACTTATTTCCATGTGAAAAATGAATCATAATAATTAATTCGCTTTGAAGCACATAAATTGTGTAACTTAAGCTACTACACACATTAGAATCCATACCACATTTTCTCCATATTTATTTGCTTTTAATAATTAGATCAGTCCATTTTCAACTAGGAGATAATTATAGGTTCTGAACAACTTTTGTACAACTTGACCCTATTGTACAACTCTGCATCTTAAAATGAAACATTTCTAAAACCTAAGACATTTCTTACTTACTTTGCTTTTTAAAACTTTTATAGATATCCAGATTTTTAAACACATTTATGTGATTTTTGTGTGTGTGTGGTTGAATGACAAATTTGATAGTCGAATGATTAGTACAAGACAAGCAAGGAATAACATAATTAGTGAGCTG